>NC_060140.1:663815169-663820169 GCF_021461385.2 Schistocerca piceifrons | reverse complement strand
CTTAAGTAAAGTGCTGTTGTCTGCATGAAGTTAATTTCAACTGTCAACTGCTGCTAGATTTAACATTTTTCTTTTGAACTGGTGCCCCAGTTTTTAAGACTTGCTCATAAAATGTTATCAAAGTTTCATCATTTCTGATGTTATTCTTTGTGACTAGTGTACTGTACTACAAATTTTTCTCAGACAATATGTCCAATTAATATATATAATAACATAATAAAGTTAATCAATGTTCAATCAGTGATAACCAACAATAAAGAAGTGTAAGGAAAAGCGATATTTACCTATAAAGCTGCCTGATGTGTGGGGCTTAAACATACGCAACACAGAGATGTAACAAGCTTCTGAGCTACTAATATTTTTCTAATTTAAGTACACAGAGAACCCTGTAGATACCCAAATGCACATTCTTTTGGATGTGATGACATTGATTATTAATGAGCAATTGCTTAAGGTGGTGATGGCGGTGGTGGCAGCGGCGGTGGTGGGGATGACAGTGACAGTGGTGACGGTGACGTCAACATGTGCAGGATAAGGATTGGATGGGGACATATTATAGATGTGAGACGTATGGCTCTATACAAGGTTTGGACAGGGAAGGAGTGTTGTGGAAAATAACAGAAAGGGAAAAAAGAATGAGGGTGTGAGATTTTGGGATGGGAGCTGTCCAGGCGGTTTAAGCCTGGTGTATTGCAGAACATCCATACATTGCATACATCCGTACTTCAGGGGAACTGGTGTTGTGAAACAAAATGGGGGAGTGTCAAATAGTGTGGTTACTGGAGAAGCAGTATTGTTGATGTATTTAGCAGCTGAGTGGTTGAATTTGCAGTTAGCCATAATTTGAAGGTGACGTTTCCAGCTGTTAGGTAGCTGGTGAGTTATGTTACTCACATAGAATGCTGCACAGTAATTGCAACACAGCTGATACATTACACAGTTGATTTCACATGTTGCCCCATCTTCTATAGGATCAGAACTGCCTGTAACTGAAATGTAGCAGAACATTGTGGGTGGGCACACAGGATTGTGTGATGCATTATTGGAAGTAAGCTTGCTGTAGGACTGGACTAGAATGTTGTGTAAGTTGAGCAGATGGCAGAATACCACTGTGGTGATGAGGGTAAAATTTTAGGTAGTATCTCACACCACAGGGTAAGACAAACTTGTTTCTGTACTATAGTTGGAATACGAACAATGGTACAGTTTAGGCTTGTTCTGTGCACCTACGTCACGCATTCTCTGAAAGCCAGTGAGTATTCAGTAATTTTGTGAATGCTCTGCTGTTGATAACATAGCAAATGGGAGTATTAATCCTGATTGTAGCGAGTTGTTTAGTGAATTTCTACTACGTTGTTGGGAAGATGGCGGTGGTAAGTGATAAATTCTAAAGAAGCAAACGAGAGACATAATTTACAGGATATACAGTTTCCTCAAGTGGAAAGTATGCACATGCACGTAGTGCAACTGTCACTTAGAATTGTGAACAATGCAATCCCCATCTGTGCCTCGACATGCGCAAACTGCCATTGTTCATGAATCAGACTAAAACTGTGCAGGTTAGTGTCAGTAAAGAGTTTCACAAGGTCTTCAGCATATTTGTTTTAATTTTTGCTTCCCATTGTGGTAGATGTGGCACCCACAAGTGCCTTCCCTGTCAGAACTCTATTCAGAGTCAGTTTTTTCTACTATGCCTCCCATCACATGACAACCACTTCTTGCCTCATACATCTTATCCCCAAGTTGCCACCCAACTTTAATTCCCCCATTTCTGTCAGCCTGAGCAGCCACTCATAAACTGTGTTTGTATGGGGAGGTTGTCTTTCCTAATTTTTGTTTATTGTTTTCATCCAACAATTTCCAATATTGTACTCGTATAAATAATATTTTTATTTTAAATACACGTGTTCATTTCTTAAGCAGAATAACACTTTTCCAACAAAACTGATACTAGTAGTGATTTGAATCAGAATTAAATTTGTTTGGTTCTAGAGCCAAGAGTTCATGAGATATCATTATTCTCAAAGTGTTATCTCCATCATTAGAACCACCAATAGTGTGGTATCTGTACCTTCCATTGCTGTGTATTGTTTTGCCAGATGAGTTTAAAACTGTAGCAGTAATGCTAGTACATACTTCTGTTTGTGCAAATAATGGCTGTTGCACATTGCCCAGTGTTTGAATCTGAGCAGCCGTTACCTGCACATTTAATTGATGTGTTTTGCCTGATCTGATTTAGTCAGTATGTCCGTGCAAGCAACACCCTTTACTTTCCTCATCAGTAAAATTCTAGTGATATTAGACTTGTATAACAGGTTGGACATGTTGCACATCCTCCTTGCCCAGTGCAACATAACAGGAAGACAAAATGTAGAAAATCTCACACTGTGATGTGAGCAACCTACATGTTTTTACCTTATTGTGTGTTCAAATAAAGGTGGACCACACTGTGTGACGAAGTTGATTTTTTATGAACCATCTATGAATAACAGTTTTGAAAGATGATTCCTTGCTTTTTGTACCATTTGATGATTTCTGATGTTTAATCTCACAAAATCAGGCTGTTAGACATAGATACCATTAATTAAAATTGGAATTTTATTATCTGATTGCATATAAACATAAATAATTTATTTAATTCGTAGGAAGCTCATCAATAACAAGTAATATAACTGAGACACATAAACACATTATTGAGGAACTGTCAACTAATTTACGACGGCCATCACAAGTTTATTGCATTACTCTGAAAACGTAGCCCTATCAATGCGTTATGGAAGATTTTGGTGCAATGTGAATGATTTAAAGGTAATGGTAAGAACTTATCAAATAGTGAATGTGTTGAGCTGTCAAAAGGTGCAAAATCGAGACAGAACTTTGCTAGCTGTCAGACGAATCCTTGTACCTGTGCGCATACACACAACAGATACATTGTGCCCACTGAATACCGTGTGCAGTGACTACAGTTCCTCAGCTCAACCGGTGTGAGGGATTGTCGATTGGAGTGAACAAGAGGGGGAAAGGATACCCTATGATCATTTAAAAATTCTGTGACTCAATAATATCATTTTTGTACGAGGGTGGAATGTAATTTTCTTTTTGACAAGTTTAGTTGCATACTGTGCAAGTTTCAAGTTTTATCGTAACAGTAGTGGAAATTCCTGGATGGAACACTTCATAAAATAAAATAAAAGGCAACCATTCACTTATAGTTGACTGATGGGTACAGCAAAGAAACATGTAACAGAAAACAGTATTCACATAAGCTTTTGAGTTCTTGCTTTTTTTCTATTAAAAGTACACACACTTACAAACATCCCTGATATAAACACACACAGTGGCAGTGAAGCTTGTTATTGATTACTGACTATTGAAAGCAATTTCCTGGGCTGATGGTGGTTGGGAAGAACTAGTGAAGGACACACAAGGCAAGGAGAGGGTATTGGCATATAGTGGGGGCAGGTCTTTTTACAGATGATTTGATGGCTGCACAACAAGATGAAAGCAGTTCAGAGGGTAGAGAGGATGTAAGAGATGCAGTGTGTGTGTGTGTGTGTGTGTGTGTGGGGGGGGGGGGGGGGGTAGAGAGAGAGAGAGAGAGAGAGAGAGAGAGAGAGAGAGAGAGAGAGAGAGAGAGATATGGGGGGGGGGGGGGGGGGGGGAGTAGTACACAATCACACAGGACGACACAGTCTGAGTCTGGAAAGTGAAGTAGTAATGTGAACAGAAGAGAGAAGGAGAAAGATAAGGTGAGGCAGTGGAAAACAGGTTAGCAGAGATTTTGGCCAAGGGGTTGCCAGAGTACAGGATATGCTGGAGAGATGATCCCCACGTCCTTAGTTCAAAGAAACTGGTGCTGGAAAGGAGCACCCATATGGTCCGCATAGTGAAGCAGCTGTTGAATTCATTTGTTTTTTGTTGTGTAGCATGTTCGGTAGTTGAATGGTCAAGTTTGTGGCTTGCCAAAGTTTGGTAATGGACATTCTTGCAAGTAGATAATTGGTTACTTGTTATGCCTACATAGAATGCCATCCCACCAGGGGGTCCACAACTCTTTTGTGGATATGTGCGTAGCGAGCACGGGACCCCGAGCTAATGTGGCCCTCCTTCCTGTCCGGGCTGCATACCTTCCCTTTCCGCATCCTTCCCCGCCCCCATCTTCGCCCCCCCCCCCCCCCCCCCTCACCTCTGGCTCTTTCCTTCCCTTTCTCCCCCTCTGGGAATATGGTTTGTGCCTACGTCCGGAGAAGGACGCTCGAAACTGTTACAAATTCCTTGCTTTCTACACTTGCAAGTCTTTGTCCTTCCTCTGTCCCTCTCTTTTCCTTCCCTCTTCTCTTTGCCCTTCTCTCCGCTGCGGCGTTTGAGACCCCTCTTCTTTCCTTTCCCTTTCTCTTTTTTCCTCACTGTGCGTGTCTGAAGGCCGACCCATGCACTTCCATGCATAGCCGGTGACTGGGTAACGCGTAATTCCCCGCCCAGTCCCTGCTGTCCCTCAGACAAGGATTTTGTTTTCAGTGTGAGAAATGAGGTCTCTGGGTTTAACTCAGAACTATGTCATGGTGTATTTATGATGAGAGCACTGTCATGAAGCCACAAAGATTAATTTTAATGATATTTGAAATAGCTGACCAGGGAATTGTCCATGTTAGACTGGAACTTAGTAAATAGGGTGAAGTTGTGGTCTATAAATAATGGAAGAGGCTTTCCAAAGCACAAAATATGATCTAGTACAAATGTTATTGTTCTTAATTGCAATATAACAACAACTAGATGATAACCAGTCCACTAGCAGCCATCCTCAGATCTAAGAAATAAATAGAAAAAATTGCTTTTCCATTTATGCAAAAATCTAACTGTTCTTTTAAAAAACATGGATTTTTATAAGAGTGCACAACATTAAAAAATACCACACTTGCACTTCAATTGGTGCCTGAATATAGCATTAACCATCACAACATTGTAATTATGTATAACTTGTCACTTGCTAAAGGCTGGCC